>NW_024871012.1:6312500-6317933 GCF_019054845.1 Dipodomys spectabilis | reverse complement strand
TAACCCTAACCCTAACCCTAACCCTAACCCTAACCCTAACCCTAACCCTAACCCTAACCCTAACCCTAACCCTAACCCTAACCCTAACCCTAACCCTAACCCTAACCCTAACCCTAACCCTAACCCTAACCCTAACCCTAACCCTAACCCTAACCCTAACCCTAACCCTAACCCTAACCCTAACCCTAACCCTAACCCTAACCCTAACCCTAACCCTAACCCTAACCCTAACCCTAACCCTAACCCTAACCCTAACCCTAACCCTAACCCTAACCCTAACCCTAACCCTAACCCTAACCCTAACCCTAACCCTAACCCTAACCCTAACCCTAACCCTAACCCTAACCCTAACCCTAACCCTAACCCTAACCCTAACCCTAACCCTAACCCTAACCCTAACCCTAACCCTAACCCTAACCCTAACCCTAACCCTAACCCTAACCCTAACCCTAACCCTAACCCTAACCCTAACCCTAACCCTAACCCTAACCCTAACCCTAACCCTAACCCTAACCCTAACCCTAACCCTAACCCTAACCCTAACCCTAACCCTAACCCTAACCCTAACCCTAACCACCCTAACCCTAACCCTAACCCTAACCCTAACCCTAACCCTAACCCTAACCCTAACCCTAACCCTAACCCTAACCCTAACCCTAACCCTAACCCTAACCCTAACCCTAACCCTAACCCTAACCCTAACCCTAACCCTAACCCTAACCCTAACCCTAACCCTAACCCTAACCCTAACCCTAACCCTAACCCTAACCCTAACCCTAACCCTAACCCTAACCCTAACCCTAACCCTAACCCTAACCCTAACCCTAACCCTAACCCTAACCCTAACCCTAACCCTAACCCTAACCCTAACCCTAACCCTAACCCTAACCCTAACCCTAACCCTAACCCTAACCCTAACCCTAACCCTAACCCTAACCCTAACCCTAACCCTAACCCTAACCCTAACCCTAACCCTAACCCTAACCCTAACCCTAACCCTAACCCTAACCCTAACCCTAACCCTAACCCTAACCCTAACCCTAACCCTAACCCTAACCCTAACCCTAACCCTAACCCTAACCCTAACCCTAACCCTAACCCTAACCCTAACCCTAACCCTAACCCTAACCCTAACCCTAACCCTAACCCTAACCCTAACCCTAACCCTAACCCTAACCCTAACCCTAACCCTAACCCTAACCCTAACCCTAACCCTAACCCTAACCCTAACCCTAACCCTAACCCTAACCCTAACCCTAACCCTAACCCTAACCCTAACCCTAACCCTAACCCTAACCCTAACCCTAACCCTAACCCTAACCCTAACCCTAACCCTAACCCTAACCCTAACCCTAACCCTAACCCTAACCCTAACCCTAACCCTAACCCTAACCCTAACCCTAACCCTAACCCTAACCCTAACCCTAACCCTAACCCTAACCCTAACCCTAACCCTAACCCTAACCCTAACCCTAACCCTAACCCTAACCCTAACCCTAACCCTAACCCTAACCCTAACCCTAACCCTAACCCTAACCCTAACCCTAACCCTAACCCTAACCCTAACCCTAACCCTAACCCTAACCCTAACCCTAACCCTAACCCTAACCCTAACCCTAACCCTAACCCTAACCCTAACCCTAACCCTAACCCTAACCCTAACCCTAACCCTAACCCTAACCCTAACCCTAACCCTAACCCTAACCCTAACCCTAACCCTAACCCTAACCCTAACCCTAACCCTAACCCTAACCCTAACCCTAACCCTAACCCTAACCCTAACCCTAACCCTAACCCTAACCCTAACCCTAACCCTAACCCTAACCCTAACCCTAACCCTAACCCTAACCCTAACCCTAACCCTAACCCTAACCCTAACCCTAACCCTAACCCTAACCCTAACCCTAACCCTAACCCTAACCCTAACCCTAACCCTAACCCTAACCCTAACCCTAACCCTAACCCTAACCCTAACCCTAACCCTAACCCTAACCCTAACCCTAACCCTAACCCTAACCCTAACCCTAACCCTAACCCTAACCCTAACCCTAACCCTAACCCTAACCCTAACCCTAACCCTAACCCTAACCCTAACCCTAACCCTAACCCTAACCCTAACCCTAACCCTAACCCTAACCCTAACCCTAACCCTAACCCTAACCCTAACCCTAACCCTAACCCTAACCCTAACCCTAACCCTAACCCTAACCCTAACCCTAACCCTAACCCTAACCCTAACCCTAACCCTAACCCTAACCCTAACCCTAACCCTAACCCTAACCCTAACCCTAACCCTAACCCTAACCCTAACCCTAACCCTAACCCTAACCCTAACCCTAACCCTAACCCTAACCCTAACCCTAACCCTAACCCTAACCCTAACCCTAACCCTAACCCTAACCCTAACCCTAACCCTAACCCTAACCCTAACCCTAACCCTAACCCTAACCCTAACCCTAACCCTAACCCTAACCCTAACCCTAACCCTAACCCTAACCCTAACCCTAACCCTAACCCTAACCCTAACCCTAACCCTAACCCTAACCCTAACCCTAACCCTAACCCTAACCCTAACCCTAACCCTAACCCTAACCCTAACCCTAACCCTAACCCTAACCCTAACCCTAACCCTAACCCTAACCCTAACCCTAACCCTAACCCTAACCCTAACCCTAACCCTAACCCTAACCCTAACCCTAACCCTAACCCTAACCCTAACCCTAACCCTAACCCTAACCCTAACCCTAACCCTAACCCTAACCCTAACCCTAACCCTAACCCTAACCCTAACCCTAACCCTAACCCTAACCCTAACCCTAACCCTAACCCTAACCCTAACCCTAACCCTAACCCTAACCCTAACCCTAACCCTAACCCTAACCCTAACCCTAACCCTAACCCTAACCCTAACCCTAACCCTAACCCTAACCCTAACCCTAACCCTAACCCTAACCCTAACCCTAACCCTAACCCTAACCCTAACCCTAACCCTAACCCTAACCCTAACCCTAACCCTAACCCTAACCCTAACCCTAACCCTAACCCTAACCCTAACCCTAACCCTAACCCTAACCCTAACCCTAACCCTAACCCTAACCCTAACCCTAACCCTAACCCTAACCCTAACCCTAACCCTAACCCTAACCCTAACCCTAACCCTAACCCTAACCCTAACCCTAACCCTAACCCTAACCCTAACCCTAACCCTAACCCTAACCCTAACCCTAACCCTAACCCTAACCCTAACCCTAACCCTAACCCTAACCCTAACCCTAACCCTAACCCTAACCCTAACCCTAACCCTAACCCTAACCCTAACCCTAACCCTAACCCTAACCCTAACCCTAACCCTAACCCTAACCCTAACCCTAACCCTAACCCTAACCCTAACCCTAACCCTAACCCTAACCCTAACCCTAACCCTAACCCTAACCCTAACCCTAACCCTAACCCTAACCCTAACCCTAACCCTAACCCTAACCCTAACCCTAACCCTAACCCTAACCCTAACCCTAACCCTAACCCTAACCCTAACCCTAACCCTAACCCTAACCCTAACCCTAACCCTAACCCTAACCCTAACCCTAACCCTAACCCTAACCCTAACCCTAACCCTAACCCTAACCCTAACCCTAACCCTAACCCTAACCCTAACCCTAACCCTAACCCTAACCCTAACCCTAACCCTAACCCTAACCCTAACCCTAACCCTAACCCTAACCCTAACCCTAACCCTAACCCTAACCCTAACCCTAACCCTAACCCTAACCCTAACCCTAACCCTAACCCTAACCCTAACCCTAACCCTAACCCTAACCCTAACCCTAACCCTAACCCTAACCCTAACCCTAACCCTAACCCTAACCCTAACCCTAACCCTAACCCTAACCCTAACCCTAACCCTAACCCTAACCCTAACCCTAACCCTAACCCTAACCCTAACCCTAACCCTAACCCTAACCCTAACCCTAACCCTAACCCTAACCCTAACCCTAACCCTAACCCTAACCCTAACCCTAACCCTAACCCTAACCCTAACCCTAACCCTAACCCTAACCCTAACCCTAACCCTAACCCTAACCCTAACCCTAACCCTAACCCTAACCCTAACCCTAACCCTAACCCTAACCCTAACCCTAACCCTAACCCTAACCCTAACCCTAACCCTAACCCTAACCCTAACCCTAACCCTAACCCTAACCCTAACCCTAACCCTAACCCTAACCCTAACCCTAACCCTAACCCTAACCCTAACCCTAACCCTAACCCTAACCCTAACCCTAACCCTAACCCTAACCCTAACCCTAACCCTAACCCTAACCCTAACCCTAACCCTAACCCTAACCCTAACCCTAACCCTAACCCTAACCCTAACCCTAACCCTAACCCTAACCCTAACCCTAACCCTAACCCTAACCCTAACCCTAACCCTAACCCTAACCCTAACCCTAACCCTAACCCTAACCCTAACCCTAACCCTAACCCTAACCCTAACCCTAACCCTAACCCTAACCCTAACCCTAACCCTAACCCTAACCCTAACCCTAACCCTAACCCTAACCCTAACCCTAACCCTAACCCTAACCCTAACCCTAACCCTAACCCTAACCCTAACCCTAACCCTAACCCTAACCCTAACCCTAACCCTAACCCTAACCCTAACCCTAACCCTAACCCTAACCCTAACCCTAACCCTAACCCTAACCCTAACCCTAACCCTAACCCTAACCCTAACCCTAACCCTAACCCTAACCCTAACCCTAACCCTAACCCTAACCCTAACCCTAACCCTAACCCTAACCCTAACCCTAACCCTAACCCTAACCCTAACCCTAACCCTAACCCTAACCCTAACCCTAACCCTAACCCTAACCCTAACCCTAACCCTAACCCTAACCCTAACCCTAACCCTAACCCTAACCCTAACCCTAACCCTAACCCTAACCCTAACCCTAACCCTAACCCTAACCCTAACCCTAACCCTAACCCTAACCCTAACCCTAACCCTAACCCTAACCCTAACCCTAACCCTAACCCTAACCCTAACCCTAACCCTAACCCTAACCCTAACCCTAACCCTAACCCTAACCCTAACCCTAACCCTAACCCTAACCCTAACCCTAACCCTAACCCTAACCCTAACCCTAACCCTAACCCTAACCCTAACCCTAACCCTAACCTAACCCTAACCCTAACCCTAACCCTAACCCTAACCCTAACCCTAACCCTAACCCTAACCCTAACCCTAACCCTAACCCTAACCCTAACCCTAACCCTAACCCTAACCCTAACCCTAACCCTAACCCTAACCCTAACCCTAACCCTAACCCTAACCCTAACCCTAACCCTAACCCTAACCCTAACCCTAACCCTAACCCTAACCCTAACCCTAACCCTAACCCTAACCCTAACCCTAACCCTAACCCTAACCCT